>NC_067398.1:659023311-659025811 GCF_016432865.1 Antechinus flavipes | reverse complement strand
TTTTTTTGTTTTGTTGTTTTTTTTGTGTTTTGTTTTTTTTTTTTTTTGATTTTTTTTTTGTTTGTTTTTTTGTTGTTTGTTTTTTTTGATTTTTTTTTTGTTTGTTTTTGTTTTTGTTTTTTTTGTTTTGTGTTTTTTTGTTTTGTGTTTTTTTTTTTTTGATTTTTTTTTTGTTTTGTTTTTGTTTTTTTTGATTTTTTTTTTTTTATTTTTTTTTTTTTGATTTTTTTTTTGTTTTGTGTTTTTTTTGTTGTGTTTTTTTTTTTTGATTTTTTTTTTTTTGATTTTTTTTTTGTTTTTTTGTGTTTGTTTTTTTTTTTTTTTGATTTTTTTTTTGTTTGTTGTTTTTTTTGTGTTGTTTTTTTTGTTTGTTTTTTTGTTGTTTTTTTTGTTTTGTTTTGTTTTTTTGTTTTGTGTTTTTTTTTTTGTTTTTTTGTTTTGTTGTTTTTGTTTTTTTGTTTGTTTTTTTTGTTTTTGTGTTTTTGTTTTTTTTTTTTTTTTTGATTTTTTTTTTGTTTTTTTTTTTTTGTGTTGTTTTTTTTTTTTTGTGTTGTTTTTTTTGTTTTTGTTTTGTTTTTTGTGTTTTGTTTTTTTTGATTTTTTTTTTTTTTGTTTTGTTTTTGTTTTTGTTTTTTTGTTTGTTTTTTTGTTTTGTTTTGTTTTTTTTGATTTTTTTTTTTTTGTTGTTTGTTTTTTTGTTTGTTTTTTTTGTTTTTTGTGTTTTTTTGTTTTGTTTTTTTGTTTTGTGTTTTTTTTTTTGTTTTTTTGTTTTGTGTTTTTTTTTGTTTGTTTTTTTGTTTGTTTTTTTTGATTTTTTTTTTGTTTTTGTTTTGTTTGTATAAAAACTTTTTAATTTAACATAATCAAAATTATCCATTTTGCATTTCATAATGTTCTCTAGTTCTCCTTTGGCTATAAATTCCTTTCTTCTCCACAGATCTGAGAAACAGATTATTCCTTGTTCAAGAACACATTATTAGAAAAATGGTTAGTAAATATATAGAAGAGAAAGCAGTAATCAGAAGCCAATGTATCTTCTGCCAGAAGAAGTCATACCAGAATAACCATTTCCTTTTTCAACAGTTACTAAACTATTGAAAAGTAGTGCAATATAATGGATAAAAGTGCAGAACTTGGAGCAAAATATATATTTGAATTCTTCCTCAAAGGCTTATTAACAATGTGACTGTGGGCATGTCACTAAGATACCAATTACAGATGACTAGCAAATCTATATTGGAGAAATCCGAAATGAGTGTTTCCCACATCAGTGAAATCACAGGTTGGGAACCAAAACAACTGAATTGGCAATGTACATTGCCTGGTTATGGCTGAGCTTTCAAAGATGAGGTTTTAGTAAATATGTTGATTAATAATAATTAGAATGAAGCCTATAGTGCTAGATCCAGCCTTCACCCATTTCTCTACTGGTGTACCTCACTGCAACCACACTTTAAGCTTGTGCGTGCTCTCCTTAGGGACACTGTATGTTTTTAGGGGAGAGCGCACCTAAGTTTTAAGGAGGGTATCTTACATAAACATTGTCCTCGCTTTTCTTTTTGAGGAGGAGGAGGAGGAGGAGGAGGAGGAGGAGGAGGAGGAGGAGGAGGAGGAGGAGGAGGAGGAGGAGGAGGAGGAGGAGGAGGAGGAGGAGGAGGAGGAGGAGGAGGAGGAGGAGGAGGAGGAGGAGGAGGAGGAGGAGGAGGAGGAGGAGGAGGAGGAGGAGGAGGAGGAGGAGGAGGAGGAGGAGGAGGAGGAGGAGGAGGAGGAGGAGGAGGAGGAGGAGGAGGAGGAGGAGGAGGAGGAGGAGGAGGAGGAGGAGGAGGAGGAGGAGGAGGAGGAGGAGGAGGAGGAGGAGGAGGAGGAGGAGGAGGAGGAGGAGGAGGAGGAGGAGGAGGAGGAGGAGGAGGAGGAGGAGGAGGAGGAGGAGGAGGAGGAGGAGGAGGAGGAGGAGGAGGAGGAGGAGGAGGAGGAGGAGGAGGAGGAGGAGGAGGAGGAGGAGGAGGAGGAGGAGGAGGAGGAGGAGGAGGAGGAGGAGGAGGAGGAGGAGGAGGAGGAGGAGGAGGAGGAGGAGGAGGAGGAGGAGGAGGAGGAGGAGGAGGAGGAGGAGGAGGAGGAGGAGGAGGAGGAGGAGGAGGAGGAGGAGGAGGAGGAGGAGGAGGAGGAGGAGGAGGAGGAGGAGGAGGAGGAGGAGGAGGAGGAGGAGGAGGAGGAGGAGGAGGAGGAGGAGGAGGAGGAGGAGGAGGAGGAGGAGGAGGAGGAGGAGGAGGAGGAGGAGGAGGAGGAGGAGGAGGAGGAGGAGGAGGAGGAGGAGGAGGAGGAGGAGGAGGAGGAGGAGGAGGAGGAGGAGGAGGAGGAGGAGGAGGAGGAGGAGGAGGAGGAGGAGGAGGAGGAGGAGGAGGAGGAGGAGGAGGAGGAGGAGGAGGAGGAGGAGGAGGAGGAGGAGGAGGAGGAGGAGGAGGAGGAGGAGGAGGAGGAGGAGGAGGAGGAGGAGGAGGAG
>NC_067398.1:659005811-659018311 GCF_016432865.1 Antechinus flavipes | reverse complement strand
AGAAAGAAAGAAAGAAAGAAAGAAAGAAAGAAAGAAAGAAAGAAAGAAAGAAAGAAAGAAAGAAAGAAAGAAAGAAAGAAAGAAAGAAAGAAAGAAAGAAAGAAAGAAAGAAAGAAAGAAAGAAAGAAAGAAAGAAAGAAAGAAAGAAAGAAAGAAAGAAAGAAAGAAAGAAAGAAAGAAAGAAAGAAAGAAAGAAAGAAAGAAAGAAAGAAAGAAAGAAAGAAAGAAAGAAAGAAAGAAAGAAAGAAAGAAAGAAAGAAAGAAAGAAAGAAAGAAAGAAAGAAAGAAAGAAAGAAAGAAAGAAAGAAAGAAAGAAAGAAAGAAAGAAAGAAAGAAAGAAAGAAAGAAAGAAAGAAAGAAAGAAAGAAAGAAAGAAAGAAAGAAAGAAAGAAAGAAAGAAAGAAAGAAAGAAAGAAAGAAAGAAAGAAAGAAAGAAAGAAAGAAAGAAAGAAAGAAAGAAAGAAAGAAAGAAAGAAAGAAAGAAAGAAAGAAAGAAAGAAAGAAAGAAAGAAAGAAAGAAAGAAAGAAAGAAAGAAAGAAAGAAAGAAAGAAAGAAAGAAAGAAAGAAAGAAAGAAAGAAAGAAAGAAAGAAAGAAAGAAAGAAAGAAAGAAAGAAAGAAAGAAAGAAAGAAAGAAAGAAAGAAAGAAAGAAAGAAAGAAAGAAAGAAAGAAAGAAAGAAAGAAAGAAAGAAACCCAAACTGTCCGAATTGGAAGGAACCTTAAGATATAGTCATCGAATGTGAGCAGAAGGGGACTTAGAGCCCATGTTTTCTTCCTCTTCCTCTCCTTTATTTTAATGGGGACCAAATTGAGGGAGAGAAGGAAATGACTTGCCAAAGAAAGCACAGGGAGTGAGTGACAGACCCAGGGCTACACACTGCCCCTTCAATGCTTTTTGCCCTAACCCATGATGAGATAGCACAACAGTCAAGTATTTATTAAGAACCTACTCTATGCTTGGCAAGAGGAGGGGATGGGGGTTACAGGTAAAAATTTTAAAAAATGAAGTTCCTAGGTCTTGAGGAACCTAGATTTTTTTTTCCTGAGAAAACTGGGGTTAAGTGACTTTCCCAAGGTCACACACTTAGGAAGCTGGAATGACTGAGGTCACATTTAAACTCAGGTCCTCCCGGCTTCAGGGCTGGTGCTCTCTCCACTGCGCCACCTAGCTGCCCCCAAGAAGCTAATTGTTATTGGGGAAGACAATGTGTGTGTAACAAGGATTACATCCCTTGTGTTGGTGCGGGGGGGGGGGCGTGGGGGGGGGGGGTGTGGGGGGGGGGGGTGGGGGTGGGGGGGTGGGGGGAGGGGGGGTGGGGGGCGGGGGGGAGGGGGTGGGGGGGTGGGGGGGTGGGGGGGTGGGGGGCGGGGGGGCGGGGGCGGGGGGGGGTGGGGGGTGGGGGGGTGGGGGGTGGGGGGGTGGGGGGTGGGGGGGGCGGGGGCGGGGGGGAGGGGGGGGGTGGGGGCGGGGGGGGGGCGGGGGCGGGGGGGGGTGGGGGAGGGGGGGTGGGGGTGGGGGGGGTGGGGGAGGGGGGGTGGGGGGTGGGGGGGTGGGGGGTGGGGGGGGTGGGGGTGGGGGGGTGGGGGGGTGGGGGGGTGGGGGCGGGGGGGTGGGGGCGGGGGGGTGGGGGGTGGGGGGGTGGGGGGTGGGGGGGTGGGGGGGTGGGGGGGGCGGGGGGAGGGGGGGTGGGGGGAGGGGGGGGCGGGGGCGGGGGGGGGTGGGGGAGGGGGGGGGGGGTAGGGGGGGGGGGGGTGAGGGGGGGGGGGGCGTGGGGGGGGGGGGTGTGGGGGGGGGGGGTGGGGGTGGGGGGGTGGGGGGAGGGGGTGGGGGGGGGGGAGGGGGTGGGGGGGGCGGGGGGAGGGGGGGGGGTGGGGTGGGGGGGGGAGGGGTGGGGGGGGCGGGGTGGGGGGGGTGGGGGCGGGGGGGGGTGGGGGAGGGGGGGGGGCGGTGGGGGGGGGGGTGGAGGGGGGGGGGTGGGGGTGGGGGGGTGGGGGGAGGGGGGGTGGGGGGGTGGGGGGGGGAGGGGTGGGGGGGGGAGGGGTGGGGGGGGTGGGGGAGGGGGGGGGTGGGGTGGGGGGGGGAGGGGTGGGGGGGGTGGGGTGGGGGGGGTGGGGGCGGGGGGGGGGGGTGGAGGGGGGGGGGTGGGGGGTGGGGGGAGGGGGTGGGGGGGTGGGGGCGGGGGGGGGGCGGGGGCGGGGGGGGGCGGGGTGGGGGGGGGAGGGGTGGGGGGGGTGGGGGAGGGGGGGTGGGGGGTGGGGGGGGTGGGGGTGGGGGGGTGGGGGGGGCGGGGGGAGGGGGGGTGGGGGGTGGGGGGGGCGGGGGAGGGGGGGGGGGGTGAGGGGGGGGGGGGTCGGGGGGGGGGGGATGGGGGGGGGGGGCTGGGGGGGGGGGGTTGGGGGGGGGGGGTAGGGGGGGGGGGGTGGGGGTGGGGGGGTGGGGGGGGGAGGGGTGGGGGGGGCGGGGTGGGGGGGGTGGGGGTGGGGGGGGTGGGGGCGGGGGGGGGAGGGGTGGGGGGGGGAGGGGTGGGGGGGGGCGGGGGAGGGGGGGGCGGGGGAGGGGGGGTGGGGGGTGGGGGGGGTGGGGGTGGGGGGGGCGGGGTGGGGGGGGTGGGGCGGGGGGGGGTGGGGGGAGGGGGGGTGGGGGGTGGGGGGGTGGGGGGGTGGGGGGGTGGGGGCGGGGGGGCGGGGGCGGGGGGAGGGGGGGGCGGGGGCGGGGGGGGGTGGGGGCGGGGGGGGGTGGGGGCGGGGGGGTGGGGGGTGGGGGGGTGGGGGGAGGGGGGGTGGGGGGTGGGGGGAGGGGGGGTGGGGGGCGGGGGCGGGGGCGGGGGGTGGGGGGGTGGGGGGCGGGGGGAGGGGGGCGGGGGGGGGGCGGGGGAGGGGGGGTGGGGGGTGGGGGGGTGGGGGGGGTGGGGGTGGGGGGGTGGGGGGGTGGGGGGAGGGGGGGGCGGGGGAGGGGGGGTGGGGGTGGGGGGGTGGGGGGAGGGGGTGGGGGGGTGGGGGGTGGGGGGGGTGGGGGAGGGGGGGGGTGGGGTGGGGGGGGGCGGGGTGGGGGGGGTGGGGTGGGGGGGGTGGGGGTGGGGGGGTGGGGGGAGGGGGGGTGGGGGGAGGGGGGGTGGGGGGGTGGGGGGCGGGGGCGGGGGGTGGGGGGGGCGGGGGAGGGGGGGGGTGGGGTGGGGGGGGGCGGGGGTGGGGGGGGCGGGGGCGGGGGGGTGGGGGCGGGGGGGCGGGGGCGGGGGGGGGCGGGGGCGGGGGGGGGTGGGGGCGGGGGGGGGGTGGAGGGGGGGGGGGGCCGGGGGGGGGGGGAGTGGGGGGGGGGGGGTAGGGGGGGGGGGGGATTTTTTTGTTTTTGTTTTTGTTTTGTTTTGTTTTTTTGTGTTTTTGTTTTTTTGTTTTGTGTTTTTTGTTTTTTTGTTTTGTTTTTTTGTGTTGTTTTTTTTTTTGTGTTTTTTTTGTTGTGTTTTTTTTGTTGTGTTTTTTTTGTTGTGTTTTTTTTTGTTTTTTTTTGTTGTTTGTTTTTTGTTTTTTTTTTTTTTTTTTTGTTTTTTTGTGTTTTTTGTTTTTTTGTTGTTGTTTTTTTTTGTGTTGTTTTTTTGTTGTTTTTTGTTTTGTTTTTTTGTGTTTTTGTTTTTGTTTTGTTTTGTTTTTTTGTTGTTTGTTTTTTTTTGTGTTGTTTTTTTTTTTTTTTTTTTTTGATTTTTTTTTTTTTTTGTTGTTGTTTTTTTGTTTTGTGTTTTTTTTGTTGTGTTTTTTTTGTTGTGTTTTTTTTGTTTTGTTTTGTTTTGTTTTTTTTTGTGTTTTTTTTGTTTTGTTTTTTTGTTTGTTGTTTTTTGTTTTTTTTTGTGTTGTTTTTTTGTTTGTGTTTTTTTTTTGTTGTTTGTTTTTTTGTTTTGTTGTTTTTTGTTTTGTTTTTTTTTTTTTTGATTTTTTTTTTTTTGATTTTTTTTTTTTTTGTGTTTTTTTTGTTTTGTTTTTTTTTGTGTTTTTTTTTTGTTTGTTGTTTTTTTTTTTTTTTTGTGTTGTTTTTTTGTTGTTGTTTTTTTTTGTTTGTGTTTTTTTTTTGTTTTTTTGTTTTTTTTTGTTGTTGTTTTTTTTTGTTGTTTTTTTTTTTTGATTTTTTTTTTTTTTTTTGATTTTTTTTTTTTTTGTTTTTTTGTGTTTTTTTTGTTTTGTGTTTTTTTTTTGTTTGTGTTTTTTTTGTTGTTTTTTGTTTTTTTTTGTTTTTGTGTTTTTTTTGTTTTTTTGTGTTTTTTTTTGTGTTTTTTTTGTTTTGTTTTTTTGTTTGTTGTTTTTTGTTTTGTTTTTTTGTTTTGTTTTTTGTTTTTTTTTTTTGTTGTTTGTTTTTTTGTGTTTTGTTTTTTTGTGTTTTGTTTTTTTGTGTTTTTGTTTTTGTGTTTTTTTTTGTGTTGTTTTTTTTTGTGTTGTTTTTTTTTGTGTTGTTTTTTTTTGTGTTGTTTTTTTTTGTGTTGTTTTTTTTTGTGTTGTTTTTTTGTTGTTGTTTTTTTGTTTGTGTTTTTTTTGTTGTTGTTTTTTTTTGTTGTTTTTTTGTTGTTTGTTTTTTTGTTGTTTTTTGTTTGTTGTTTTTTTGTTTGTTGTTTTTGTTTGTTGTTTTTTGTTTTGTGTTTTTTGTTTTTGTTTTGTTTTTTGTTTGTTGTTTTTTGTTTTGTGTTTTTTGTTTTGTGTTTTTTTTTTGTTTTTTTTTGTTGTGTTTTTTTTTTGTTGTGTTTTTTTTTTTTGTTTTGTGTTTTTTTTGTTTTGTGTTTTTTGTTTGTTGTTTTTTGTTTTTTTGTTGTTTGTTTTTTTGTGTTGTTTTTTTGTGTTTTTGTTTTTTTTTTTTTGTTTTGTGTTTTTTTTGTTGTGTTTTTTTTGTTGTGTTTTTTTTGTTGTGTTTTTTTTTTTTTTGTGTTGTTTTTTTGTTTTTGTGTTTTTTTTTGTGTTGTTTTTTTTTGTGTTTTTTGTTTTGTGTTTTTTTTTGTTGTTGTTTTTTTGTTGTTTTTTTGTTGTTTTTTTTTGTTTGTGTTTTTTTTGTTTGTGTTTTTTTTGTTTGTGTTTTTTTTTTTTTTTTTTTCTGAGGCAATTGCGGTTACACAGGGTCACACAGCCAGGAAGCGTTGAGTGTCTGAGGTCACATTTGAACTCGGGTCCTCCTGACTTCAGGGCTCTCCCCGCTGCGCCGCCTAGCGGCCCCCCAACCTATGTCTGTCGGGCGATCCTCCAAGAACTCTAGTCTTGAGCTAGCCTGGAAGACGGGAAGGGGACCCATTACTCAAACAGCCAAATTCTACTTTGGGATAGCTCTAGTTTTTAGGCCCCACATCAAGTCCAAGTGTCGGTCCTTGAAACTTTGGCCCGGTGCTCTGAATTCTGTCCTCGGGAGCCAAGGGGAGCGCTGCTCCACCCCCAGTCTTCCCTTCTCCAGGGCGCGTTTCTCCCGCTTCCCCAGCGAGTATTCTCGGGGTGTGGGCCCACCATCCACCGTCCCGGTCACGCCCCCCTGAAATCTCTCCAGCTTATCAACACCCTTCCTGAGGGGGGGGGGGGGGCCGGGGGGGGGGGGGGCGGGGTGGGGGGGGGGGGCCGGGGGGGGGGGGCTGGGGGGGGGGGGGCGGTGGGGGGGGGGTGGGGGGTGGGGTGGGGGGGGGGAGGGGGTGGGGGGGTGGGGGGGGCGGGGGGGGGCGGGGGTGGGGGGGGCGGGGGGTGGGGGGGAGGGGGGTGGGGGGGGCGGGGGGGGGCGGGTGGGGGGGGGCGGGGTGGGGGGGGCGGGTGGGGGGGGGGTGGGGGTGGGGGGTGGGGGTGGGGGTGGGGGGTGGGGGGTGGGGGTGGGGGGGGCGGGGGTGGGGGGGGAGGGGTGGGGGGGGTTGGGGGGGGGGGGGGGAGGGGTGGGGGGGGAGGGGGTGGGGGGGGCGGGGGTGGGGGGGGAGGGGGGTGGGGGGCGGGGGGTGGGGGGGGTTGGGGGGGGGGGGGAGGTGGGGGGGGGGGGTGAGGGGGGGGGGGAGGGGGGGTGGGGGTGGGGTGGGGGGGTGGGGGTGGGGGTGGGGGTGGGGGTGGGGGTGGGGTGGGGGGGGTTGGGGGGGGGGGGTGCGGGGGGGGGGGGTGAGGGGGGGGGGGAGGGGGGGGGTGGGGGGAGGGGGGGGGTGGGGCGGGGGGGGTGGGGAGGGGGGGGGTGGGGCGGGGGGGGGCGGGTGGGGGGGGCGGGGGGGGTGGGGGTGGGGGGGTGGGGGGAGGGGGGGTGGGGGTGGGGGTGGGGGGTGGGGGGCGGGGGGGGGGCGGGTGGGGGGGGGAGGGGGGTGGGGGGTGGGGGTGGGGGTGGGGGGTGGGGGGGAGGGGGGGTGGGGGTGGGGGTGGGGTGGGGGGGGGCGGGGTGGGGGGGGTTGGGGGGGGGGGGGCCGGGGGGGGGGGGGCTGGGGGGGGGGGGTTGGGGGGTGGGGGGCGGGGGGGGTGGGGGGTGGGGGGCGGGGGGGGCGGGGGGTGGGGGGCGGGGGGGGCGGGGGGGGCGGGGGGGGCGGGGGTGGGGGGGGTGGGGCGGGGGGGGGCGGGTGGGGGGGGGTGGGGCGGGGGGGGGGTGGCGGGGGGGGGGTGGCGGGGGGGGGGGGGAGGGGGTGGGGGGGTGGGGGTGGGGGGGGCGGGGGGTGGGGGGTGGGGGTGGGGGTGGGGTGGGGGGGGGTGGGGGTGGGGTGGGGGGGGTGGGGGTGGGGGGGGTTGGGGGGTGGGGGGTGGGGGGGAGGGGGGGTGGGGGCGGGGGGGGGCGGGGCGGGGGGGGGTGGGGAGGGGGGGGGTGGGGTGGGGGGGGTGGGGGTGGGGGGGGCGGGGGTGGGGGGGGCGGGGGTGGGGGGGTGGGGGGTGGGGTGGGGGGGGCGGGGTGGGGGGGGTGGGGGTGGGGGGTGGGGGTGGGGGTGGGGGGGAGGGGGGGGGTGGGGTGGGGGGGGGAGGGGTGGGGGGGGCGGGGTGGGGGGGGCGGGGTGGGGGGGGTGGGGGTGGGGGGTGGGGGTGGGGGTGGGGGGGGCGGGGGTGGGGGGGTGGGGGGTGGGGGTGGGGTGGGGGGGGGTGGGGGTGGGGGGGGCGGGTGGGGGGGGGAGGGGTGGGGGGGGTTGGGGGGGGGGGGCTGGGGGGGGGGGGAGGGGTGGGGGGGGGGAGGGGGGGTGGGGGTGGGGGTGGGGGGGGAGGGGGTGGGGGGGGCGGGGGTGGGGGGGTGGGGGTGGGGGTGGGGGGGGAGGGGGGTGGGGGGTGGGGGGGAGGGGGGTGGGGGGTGGGGTGGGGGGGGTTGGGGGGGGGGGGTGGAGGGGGGGGGGGAGTGGGGGGGGGGGAGGGGGGGGGGGGTGGAGGGGGGGGGGTGGAGGGGGGGGGGGAGGTGGGGGGGGGGAGGGGTGGGGGGGGGGTGGGGAGGGGGGGGGTGGGGGTGGGGGGGAGGGGGTGGGGGGGAGGGGGTGGGGGGGGTTGGGGGGGGGGGGAGGTGGGGGGGGGGTGGGGGCGGGGGGGGTGGGGGGGCTGCATTCTGGATCACTGGAGGGAGGGCCTCCATCCATGAGGTCATTATTGAAGTGAGAGTATCCACAACTTGGGAGTTTACAATCCCACTGGATTTGGCCCTGAGCACGGGGGGAGTATCACGTTCAGTTTTATGTGACATGTTTTAGAAAGGACATTGACAGGCATTAAGTGTCCAGTCTGTGAGGGATCTTGAGACCATGCCATACAAGGACAGGTGCACCTAGGACTGTTTAGTCTGGAGAAGAAAAGATTTAGGTGGGGAGTTGTGGCTGTTCAGTTGTTTATCGATCGTGTCCAACTCTTCATGACTTCACTTGGGGTTTTCTTGGCAAAGATACTGCAGGGGTTTGCCATTTCCTGCTCCAGTTCATTTTACAAATGAGGAAACTGAGGCAAGCAGGGTTAAATGGCTTGCCCAGGGTCAGCCAGGAGGTGTCTGAGGCCAGATTTCACCTCAGTTCTCCCTGACTCCAGGGACTCTGTCCACCCTACCTTTGACTACCCATTGGAAGGGGTGCTCTGTGTAAGAGGAAAAGACTTTTTTTCCTTGGCCCAAGAGGCCAGAACTAGGAACAAAGTTAAGGACAAGTAAATCTGTTGGATATGATTTTTCAAAAAAAATACAAGAAAACCAACCCTTCCTGACATGACTATCCAGAAATTGAACGTACTGCCTCAGTGGTAATAGGTTTTTAAGGACTGTATGACCACTTGTCAGGGATGTTTTAGAGAGGATTATGGGTCTAAGTTGGATTATGCAGCCTCTGAGGTCCCTAAGATCCTCTAAGAAATAGGAATAGGTTCAGCTCACATTACAGGTAGTCCAGGCCTCTCTCAAAATGTGGGCTCCTGCAAGCTATCCCAGGTTGAAGACATCCTTCGGGTCAGCAGCCTTTCAAAGCTGTAGCTTATGAGCCTTCCCTGATACTATTTTTATTGCCTCAACTAGAAAAATGATCTCCACACATTTTGATTACTCACTCCTAACAGTAAAATGTAGTTGAGTACATATCCCCAAAATATAGTTATTAAATTATAAATTGTATATTCTTTTGCTCTGATTTTTCTCTCCCTCCATGATTCATAAAGCAATGTGTATTAAAAATAAATAAACTCCAATAAAAAATGTATATGCTACTGTACTGATATATTATTATAAATCTTCCAAAAATATACAAAAATAAAATTTTTAAAGGATGAGATAAAGATGAGATAATGTTTTAAAAATAATTTGGTATTTTGTTCCATCTTAGCAGTGGTACAAAAAATCTTTTTTTACTTAAGAAGTAGGTACTGCTGCAGTGGTTGAGGATGGGGAGTAAGGAGGGATATTTAGGGCTGAGGTCACTTAGGGTTAGGGCAATATGGAGATGGATTGAGATGGATTGCCTGACTGTCTGACTGCCTGGGGAGCAGTGAATGGCTGTCACCATCTGCACTGGGCGTGGTGAGGAGAAGGAAAGCATCAGAGACAAGGGTGGCAGCAAGCAGGAAGAATAGTTAGGGTTCATCTCCTTAATTAGAATATTTCCTCAATGGATCATCATAAGCCTCCGGGGTCTGTGCCCAGCTTTGAAGAACATTGAATTAGGGAGGATACCAATTGCAAATAACAAAAAACAAACTTGATAATAAAAAACAAAATAAATCACAAGAAAAAATCTGTATCCCCAATATACACCCACCCTCCCCCATCCATCCCCCCAGCCTCACATGCACAGCATTCCATCTTCCCACAGATGTCCGTTCTATGAGCAGAGAAAACACACAGAAAGAACACATGTGGCCAAGTCAACACTCCTAAGGCAGTGTCCCCTTTGCCTCCAGTGCAGATGTTGGCTTCTCCCCTAAGGGGCTGATATCATCAGCTGCTTTCTCCACAGCTGCAAACTTCTGGGGTCCTCTACTGGGTCTCTGCCGCTGTTGCTGCCACATGCTAGCATCCCCACGTTGAGTTTCCCCATGCTGAATCTCAGCTGCGTCACAATTCCTGGCCACCCTGCCTGCCCCTTACCACCCATCCATCTAGAGCAGCCCAAACCTTCTAGATGTGTTGTCTCCCTGTTCTGTTAGAATGTGAGTTCCTGAAAAGCAGATGGTCTGATCTCTTATTTCTTGTATCCCTCGCATTTAGCACATATAGTGAGCTTTAATAAATGCTTTTTTATTCATTTGTTCATTCTTTTATTCACTTGTTCATTCGTTTATTCATGTATGTGATCTTTCCCCAGTTAAGGAGTCTCAGTTCTTTAAAGTTCTAATCCCAGTTCTTGGTAATTCAGATCAACAGTCAATTAATCAGCTGTAAAAGACTCTAGTCATGTTGTGCTTATTTTTAAATGATTTTTATCTGTTTCCTTTAATTTACTCTGATTTAAGTTGAGAAGGCCCCTTTCAACCCCCATCATGCTCAAACCCTAGTCGGGACCCCTCAGCTCTTCCATATTTCTGATTTCCTCATCCAAAGAGGAAGGCATAGGACTCTGCTTCCAAGATTCCTCCTGCCTTGAAATCTGTGATCTTTTCGAGTCAGTAGAGAGTCAAGTTCAAAGTTATCAGCTATATAAATACTAGTTATTGTTATCATCATATTTGTGCAGATGATTTGCATGTCTAGCTTTTATCTCTCCTTGGAGCTTCCATCCCAGAACACCGATGGCTCATTGGACATTTCACGCTGGATGTCTCCTAAAAAAAAATCATGGTGAAATTCAACATATCTAACGCTGAATTCATTATTTCTCCCAAAGCCTCCCCTCTTCTGCACTTCCCATTTCCAGTGTCTCAAGTCTGTCCTACTGGCACTCGGCTGGAGTCCTGAGGCTCCTCCCTCCCTGCAGCTGAGATCTCGCTGTTCCTACCTCCAGGAAAGCTCTCATTTCCTTCTCTCCACTCATCACTTCTTGCCTAGATTATTGCAACAGCTTCCTAATTGATCTCCCTGCCTTGGGTCTCTCAGCACACCCCTCCATCCCACCCACGCTGCCAAAGCGATTTTCCTTAAGCTCACCTCTCACCACATGACTCCCTGAGTCTACCCACCTCAGGGTAGAAACTCCTGTGTTTAGCTGGTCAAGCCCTGCACAAAACCTGGCCCCGGCCTGGCTCCAGCTCCAGTTTGGGGGGGGGGGTGGGGGTTGGGGGGTGGGGGTTGGGGGGTGGGGGTTGGGGGGTGGGGGTTGGGGGGTGGGGGTGGGGGGTGGGGTGGGGGTGGGGGTGGGGTGGGGGTGGGGGGGGTTGGGGGGTGGGGGTTGGGGGGTGGGGGTTGGGGGGGGGGTGGTGGGGGGTGGGGGGTGGTGGGGGGTGGGGGGTGGGTGGTGGGGGGGGTGGTGGGGGGGGTGGTGGGGGGTGGGGGTGGGGTGGGGGTGGGGGTGGGGTGGGGGTGGGGGTGGGGTGGGGGTGGGGGGGTTGGGGGGTGGGGGTTGGGGGGGGGGGGTTGGGGGGGGGGGGTGGTGGGGGGGGTGGTGGGGGGGGGGCGGGGTGGGGGGGGTTGGGGGGTGGGGGTTGGGGGGTGGGGGGAGGGGGGGGGTGGGGGTGTGGGGGGGGGGGTTGGGGGGTGGGGGGTGGGGTGGGGGGTGGGGTGGGGGTGGGGGTGGGGGTGGGGTGGGGGGTGGGGGTGGGGGGTGGGGGTTGGGGGGTGGGGGTGGGGTGGGGGGTGGGTGGTGGGGGGGGTGGTGGGGGGTGGGGGGTGGTGGGGGGTGGGGGTGGGGTGGGGGTGGGGGGTGGTGGGGGGGGTGGGGGTTGGGGGGGGGGTGGGAGGGGGGGGGTGGGTGGTGGGGGGGGTGGGGGTTGGGGGGGGGGTGGGTGGTGGGGGGGGGGGGTGGTGGGGGGTGGGGGGTGGGGTGGGGGGTGGGGGTGGGGTGGGGGGGGGGGGTTGGGGGGGGGGGGTGGGGGTGGGGGGGTTGGGGGGTGGGGGTTGGGGGGTGGGGGTGGGGTGGGGGTGGGGGGTGGTGGGGGGTGGGGGTGGGGGTGGGGTGGGGGGTGGGGGGTGGGGTGGGGGGTGGGGGTGGGGGTGGGGTGGGGGGTGGGGTGGGGGGTGGGGGTGGGGGTGGGGGGTGGGGTGGGGGGGTGGGTGGTGGGGGGGGGTGGGGTGGGGGGGGTTGGGGGTGGGGGGGTTGGGGGTGGGGGGGTTGGGGGGTGGGGGGGCGGGGGTGGGGGGGCGGGGGTGGGGGGGGGGGGTTGGGGGGGGGGGGTTGGGGGTGGGGGGGGAGGGGGGTGGGGGGGTGGGTGGTGGGGGGGGTGGGGGGTGGGGGGTGGTGGGGGGGGGGGGTTGGGGGGGGGGGGCGTGGGGGGGGGGGAGGTGGGGGGGGGGTGGGGTGGGGGGTGGGGGTGGGGGGTGGGGTGGGGGTGGGGGTGGGGTGGGGGTGGGGGGTGGGGTGGGGGGTGGGGTGGGGGTGGGGGGTGGGGGGGGTTGGGGGGTGGGGGTGGGGTGGGGGGGGGGGGTTGGGGGGGGGGGGTTGGGGGTGGGGGGGGTTGGGGGTGGGGGGGTGGGTGGTGGGGGGGGGGGGTTGGGGGGGGTGGGGGCGGGGGGGGGTGGGGGTGGGGGTGGGGGTGGGGTGGGGGGTGGGGGGGTTGGGGGGTGGGGGTTGGGGGGTGGGGGTTGGGGGGGGTGGGGGTTGGGGGGGGGGGGTTGGGGGGGGGGGGTTGGGGTGGGGGGGGGTTGGTGGGGGGGGTGGGTTGGGGGGGGGGGTGGGTGTGGGGGGGGGTGTGGGGGGGGGGGTGGTGGGTGGGGGGGTGGTGGGGTGGGGGGTGGGGTGGGGGGGGGTTGGTGGGGGGGGGTTGGTGGGGGGGGGGGGTGTTGGGGGGGGGGGTGTTGGGGGGGGGGGGTTGGGGGGGGGGGGTGTTGGGGGGGGGGGGTTGGGGGGGGGGGGTTGGTGGGGGGGGTGTGGGGGGGGTGGGGGTTGGGGGGGTGGGGGTTGGGGGGGGGTGGGGGTTGGGGGGGTGGGGGTGGTGGGGTGGGGGGGTGGGGGTGGGGTGGGGGGGTGGTGGGGTGGGGGGTGGGGGTGTGGGGGGG